>NW_027664544.1:0-1000 GCF_963921795.1 Nannobrachium achirus | reverse complement strand
CTGCATAGCCTTCAGAATAAGGCAGACAAACACACTTCCTGTACAATTCTTACCGCTGTATCAACCGTCTAGTCGCTCCAGTCATCAGCCCCTCTTCTATATAAGCAATGTCAATGAGCTTCGAGCTGCAGGGTTTGTTAAACAGGTCCTGCAACCGTGCCTTCTCTGGTGTCTTTGACAAAGACAAAGTCTCCATTCCTCAGTAGGAAGCAGGAATTTGGTGTGTTGGTTGAGACAACGTGAGGTCTGTTTTTAGAATGCAATATGTCAGTATTTATGCCTACGTGCTGCCTTTCTTTCACTCTCTTGGTGATCTGTGCTATAGGGTTTAGACTTTTTCTGACAATTTATTTTAGGGACTTGAGGTGGTTTTTGAAGGGGATGCAGGAGATGTCATTTAACAAACAGTCAAAATGTGCAACATCATCTGACACATGTTTTAAAGAGTGCACATTGTACACTGAGCACCGTACAGCTCTGAACTGTTGGAAACGAAATGCTTCATGAGCTCCTTGGCGTATGGGAGATATGCCTGCCTTTTTGCAGTGTTTGACTCCAGAAGAAGGCTAACAAAAATGGTCGTATAAAGGCTCTTCCACCAAATCCTTGAGCACTATTGACCCAGTGTACAGAATAAATTGTCGGAATTCAGTTTCCTTCCACCGGTCCAGGTCTTTCAAAGTGCAGGGTTGTCGCGCAAACTCTGCAGGCATTGCACCCGGCTGCATGATAAGTCTTTCTGAGAAGTTATCCCTTTCTCGTGGTCTTAGCCTACAGATACTCTTTGCCTGGTTAATAAACCAGACCGAACACAACAACACCCCCTGGCGGTAGTGGTTTGTAGTACGGTCTGGCACCGATCCATTGAGATTCTATTTCCTCAACCAGCTTCAAGGGTTGGCCAATCAGGGTTGTATGCTTGGGGCACGTGGTTTCTGTAGGCTTGGGGCAAGTGGTTTAGGGCAAACCCCAGAAATGAAAACTCTTCCTGAAATCCCAG